>NC_069504.1:485519539-485544539 GCF_027579735.1 Bombina bombina | reverse complement strand
TACAAACCTTATACTTTGTGTTTGCAGGAATGTTGGTCTTCCATCGGGCTGTGTAGTATCGAGCATCTGTGATCTTCTGGTTCTTGGATAATGAGTTATCCGCCCAGGTGAGCCGCACAGTATCACTGCTCAGAATGGTGGCCTGGACCCCCACAGGGGGCAACATGGGACTGGGCTCAGGAACTGGAGTATATGGGGTGTGAACAAAAATATCAACCTCCGAGGGGTCTGGTTCATAAGGAGCATATGGGTAAGGGGACAGGGCAGGGGGTAACAAACCAAGGGTTGAAGCAGGGATGCATAAAATAACCAAATAGTGGTGTAGAAAAACAATAAATAAGGAGAAAGGGTGCAAAAGAGTAAGCAATGAGGAAGAACAGAAAATTAAGTAATAAGTAGAAGGAAAAAAACCCGGGAACAGAAGAAAAAAATCAAGACAGAAAGAAACATGAAAGTTGCATGGCACAGGGATAGAAGAATATTAAAACCAAATATTAAAAATAAAGGTAAGTTGCAGAGATATTTGGGAGCAAATGTAAGGAGAAATAAATTAAAACCCAAAGCAGTATGGACGATGATTAATAAAGGCAAGAGGAGAGAAAAAAATAGATTGTTAGTAATAGGGCAGAATAAGCAGTGTCAGTTATAACAATAGACAATACCACCATTTAGCAAATTTGTTTAACTTCCAACTTCATACGAAAAAAATTGTATATGCTCAATATGGTCTAATTATCAAAAATGGTTTATACCGTTTTCAATTTTCCCCTGATGTGAGAGAATTTGGAATATTTTACCTACCTGTGTGCTGGCGGGTAACTGCACTCTCGTACAGTGGGATTCCTTCTCCCACATTGTTAAAGGCTTTCAAGGAGATAACATAATGTGAGCTGGGCTCTGTGTGAGAAACACAATGCTCAGGTTAGAAACACACACAATATGCACAGCTATCATTTACTACATGCCAAAGGACAGCCAGAATAATATAATATAATTATTGCTCGTTAGTCAGCATTTCTTTTTCTTGATCCTCTCTCCTCCAAATGTCTTGTTTAGCCTGCCTAGCGAAACCTAGCAAAACAATTTATGCTTACCAGATAAATTCCTTTCCTTCCGGATAGGAAGAGTCCACGTTTTCATTCCTTACTGTTGGTAAATGCAACACCTGGCCACTAGGAGGAGGCAGAGACACCCCAGCCAAAGGCTTAAATATCCCTCCCACTTCCTCATTACCCCAGTCATTCTTTGCCTTTCGTCACGTTAGGAGGTGGGAGAGAAGTGGCAGAAAATTCAAAGAGTCCTGAAAAAGGGTAGGACTGAAGTCTTAAGTAATCATGTCAACCTCTCAGTGAGAGTATTGATGAAAATTAGAGTCTGGAGATGCAGGGAATGTTTTTCTGTGAAACCATCCAGACTACTGCTAACAGTATTGACAAGTTTTACTGCCTGCTTTCTCTCACTCAAGTCCATGTCAGGAGCGCTGCTATAAGACTCACACATTTGAGAGGCTCTGTTCAAGGAAAAGTAGGAGAAACATTAGGGTATAAATGGTGCCAGAAGATAAAATAAATAGGGGACCACACATAGACAAGAAAAAACGGGCGGGGCCGTTGACTCTCCGTATCCGGAAGGAAAGGAATTTATTTGGTAAGCATAAATTATGTTTTCCTTCCTAAGATAGGGAGAGTCCACGGCTTCATTCCTTACTGTTGGGAAAACTATACCCAAGCTCCAGAGGACACTGAATGAATAACGCAAGGGAACAAAAAGGAAGAGGCGGACCCTATTCTGAGGGCACCACAGCCTGCAAAACATTTCTCCTAAAAGCTGCTTCAGCCGAAGCAAAAACATCAAACATGTAAAATTTTGAAAAAGTATGTAAGGAGGACCAGGTAGCTGCCTTACAAATCTGATCCATAGAGGCCTCGTTCTTAAAGGTCCAAGAGGAAGCCACAGCTCTAGTGGAATAAGCCGTTATCCTCTCAGGAGGATGATGTCCCTCTGTCTCGTAAGCTAAGCGAAAGACACTCCTTAACCAAAAAGATAGGGAAGTCGAAGTAACCTTCTGCCCCTTACACTTCCCTGAATAGACAACAAACAAAGAGGAAGATTGTCTAAACTCCTTAGTAGCCTGAAGATAGAACTTTAAGGCGTGGACCACATCCAAATTGTAAAGTAAGCGTTCCTTCGATGAAGGAGGATTAGGACACAAGGAAGGAACCACAATCTCCTGATTGATGTTGCCATGTTATCTGGCACAGGAAAAGTCAAAAGAACTTTCCTGTCTTCGTAAACTCTGTCTAATTTAGGTATCTCAGGTTCTTCAGGCAGCACGGCTTCAAGCAGAACCTCCTTTAATAAAAAAAGTGCTCAATTTTAAATCTAAAGGACGGTTCCTCCGCAGCATGAGGCTTAGACGCTAAGGACTCCGACCCAGAAAGTTCACCCTCTGAAGCTACATAGGTTAACTCATTATCGGATAACTGGGACATAATAGCTAAATCTGATAAATATTTAGATGATTTTGAGTAAGGAGCGCTATGTTTAACCTTTCTCTTGCGTTTGTTAGAGTGAGGTAATACAGATACTGCCGTTTGTAACTGCGCAGCAAAGTCCGTAGGAAGAAGGCCCCCTCCGGGTTGGAGGATTAGATGTGCTACGGGGAACTGCATGTGGAGTGGTTAATGTAGCAAGGGTAATAATCTCACGGGACGCCGAGTCCTGAGAGGTAGACGGCTCAGAGGGACTAAGAGCCTTAGCAGGCTTGTCTCCCTTCGTAGACTTTATAACGGTGTTAAGGCATGTGGAACCTAATTAAGTGGGCGGGAAAACCACGGCCTCCTCACAATATAAACAGATATGATTTAGTACAGAAGGAGTACCTTCTAACATGTCAGAGTCCTCCATAGCTCAGGTTATACCCACAGGCGGACACAAATAAAAATGTTTATTTTATTATAGAAAAACTGCACCTTTATATTCCCAATGGCTGGGGCACTCACCACCTCCTAGACCCAGACAGTTAACAGAGGAAAAGCTCTCCTCAGGTTCAAGTCTCAGCCGGAATAAAGGAAATGAATATAGACCACACCCAGTCACGTGGAGTGCAAGACAGGAATAGGAGCTATGCAACACTTTCAAAAACGAAAGTGAAACTTAAAAGTGAAACCTGTTTGTTCCAGCCAAAAACACACAGTCTATCAGCCCAGGAAAGAATCACACAAAGCAGCATGTAAATAAATTAATACACTGATTAATTAACCCCAACTGTTCAATAAACCCCCTTCAGAGGATATTAACCCTGGATACTATCAAGGTATAAAGGAGCCACACTGTGACCCTGTTATAGCGTTTTATGGGTAAAAATTTAAACAATCTTACCTCCAGGATCCATGCTGTGGAACAGAACACAGCCTCTCAGGTGTGAGTCTTATAGCAGCGCACCTGAAATGGACTTGAGTGAGAGAAAGCAGGCAGTAAAACTCGTCAATACTGGTTGCTTAGGAGCTGTTAGCAGTAGTCTGCATGGGTTTGCAGAAAAACTTTCCCTGCATCTCCAGACTCTAATTTTCATCAATACTCTCACTGAGAGGTTGACATGATTACTTAAAACTCCAGTCCTACCCTTTTTCAGGACTCTCCGAATTTTCTGCCACTTCTCTCCCACCTCCTAACGTGACGAAAGGCAAAGAATGACTGGGGTAATGAGGAAGTGGGAGGGATATTTAAGCCTTTGGCTGGGGTCTCTTTGCCGCCTCCTGGTGGCCAGGTGTTGTATTTCCAAACAGTAAGGAATGAAGCCGTGGACTCTCCCTATCTTAGGAAGGAAATCTATGGTGTTTGTGTCCTCCTGCTGTGATCAGCAGCTACCACATCAGAACTCCTGATGGCTTGAGGCTTATCATTGTAAATACCTTGTTAGAGTGCACAATAATATATCTCTATATTCAGATGTGTGTGGTTCACAAATCAGTTTTCTAACTTAAGGGACACTGAACCCAAATTTTTTCTTTTGTGATTCAGATAGAGAATGACATTTTAATCAACTTTCTAATTTACTTATATTATCAAATTGTCTTCATTCTCTTGGTATCTTTATTTGAAATGCAAGAATGTAAGTTTAGATGCCGGCCCATTTTTGGTGAACAACCTGGGTTGTTCTTGCTGATTGGTGGATAAATTCATCCACCAATAAAAAAGTGCTTTCCAGAGTGCTGAACCAAAAAAAAAAAAAAGCATAGATGCCTTATTTTTCAAATATAGATGGCAAGAGAATGAAGAAAAAATGATAATAGGAGTAAATTAGAACGTTGCTTAAAATTGCATGCTCTATCTGAATCATGAAAGAAAAAATTTGGGTTCAGTGTCCCTTTAGGGACAAACTGTATAACACAGAAAATGTATCAAGGTGGTAATGGATCTGAAAGCAATCTTCTTAAAAGTTGAGCAACACTAGTTTTAAAATACATATTCTAATAATAAAAAACATAATTTATGCTTACCTGATAAATTCCTTTCTCCTGTAGTGTAGTCAGTCCACGGGTCATCCATTACTTATGGGATATTAACTCCTCCCCAACAGGAAGTGCAAGAGGATCACTCAAGCAGAGCTGCTATATAGCTCCTCCCCTCTACGTCATACCCAGTCATTCGACCGAAACCAAACGAGAAAGGAGAAACTATAGGGTAGGGTGCAGTGGTGACTGGAATTTAATTTAAAATTTAGACCTGCCATAAAAAACAGGGCGGGCCGTGGACTGACTACACTACAGGAGAAAGGAATTTATCAGGTAAGAATAAATTATGTTTTCTCCTGTTAAGTGTAGTCAGTCCACGGGTCATCCATTACTTATGGGATACCAATACCAAAGCTAGAAGTACACGGATGACGGGAGGGAAAGGCAGGATCTTTACACAGAAGGAACCACTGCCTGAAGAACCTTTCTCCCAAAAACAGCCTCAGAAGAAGCAAAAGTGTCAAATTTGTAAATTTTGGAAAAAGTATGAAGAGAAGACCAAGTTGCAGCCTTGCAAATCTGTTCAACAGAGGCCTCATTCTTAAAGGCCCACGTGGAAGCCACAGCTCTCGTAGAATGAGCTGTAATTCTTTCAGGAGGCTGCTGTCCAGCAGTCTCATAGGCTAAACGTATTATGCTACAAAGCCAAAAAGAGAGAGAGGTAGCAGATGCTTTTTCACCTCTCCTCTGACCAGAATAAACTACAAACAGGGAAGATGTTTGGCGAAAGTCTTTAGTTGCCTGTAAATAAAATTTCAAGGCACGGACTACGTCTAGATTGTGCAGAAGTCGTTCCTTCTTTGAAGAAGGGTTAGGGCACAATGATGGAACAACAATCTCTTGATTGATATTCTTGTTAGTGACTACCTTAGGTAAGAACCCAGGTTTAATACGCAGAACCACCTTGTCTGAATGAAAAATCAGATAAGGAGAATCACAATGTAAAGCCGATAACTCTGAGACTCTACGAGCCGAGGAAATAGCCATTAGAAACAGAACTTTCCAAGATAACAGCTTGATATCAATGGAATGAAGGGGTTCAAACGGAACACCCTGTAAAACGTTAAGAACTAAGTTTAAACTCCACGGAGGAGCAACAGACTTAAACACAGGCTTAATCCTGGCCAAAGCCTGACAAAAAGCCTGAACGTCTGGAACTTCTGACAGACGTTTGTGTAAAAGGATGGACAGAGCTGAGATCTGTCCCTTTAAAGAACTTGCAGATAAACCCTTTTCTAAACCTTCTTGTAGAAAAGACAATATCCTAGGAATCCTAACCTTACTCCATGAGTAATTCTTGGATTCGCACCAGTGTAAATATTTACGCCATATTTTATGGTAAATTTTCCTGGTAACAGGTTTCCTAGCCTGTATTAAGGTGTCAATTACTGACTCCGAAAATCCACGCTTTGATAAAAACATAATTTATGTAAGAACTTACCTGATAAATTCATTTCTTTCATATTAGCAAGAGTCCATGAGCTAGTGACGTATGGGATATACATTCCTACCAGGAGGGGCAAAGTTTCCCAAACCTCAAAAATGCCTATAAATACACCCCTCACCACACCCACAATTCAGTTTAACGAATAGCCAAGAAGTGGGGTGATAAAAAAGTGCGAAAGCATATAAAATAAGGAATTGGAATAATTGTGCTTTATACAAAATCATAACCACCACAAAAAAAGGGCGGGCCTCATGGACTCTTGCTAATATGAAAGAAATGAATTTATCAGGTAAGTTCTTACATAAATTATGTTTTCTTTCATGTAATTAGCAAGAGTCCATGAGCTAGTGACGTATGGGATAATGATTACCCAAGATGTGGATCTTTCCACACAAGAGTCACTAGAGAGGGAGGGATAAAATAAAGACAGCCAATTCCTGCTGAAAATAATCCACACCCAAAATAAAGTTTAATGAAAAACATAAGCAGAAGATTCAACATATAAAGCAAAATTGATCAAATTCCTTAAATGACAGTTTCAGGAATGGGAAAAAATGCCAAAGAACAAGCTTCTAGCAACCAGAAGCAATGAAAAAATGAGACTTAAATAATGTGGAGACAAAAGCGACGCCCATATTTTTTAGCGCCAAATAAGACGCCCACATTATTTGGCGCCTAAATGCTTTTGGAGCCAAAAATGACGCCACATCCGGAACGCCGACACTTTTGGCGCAAAATAACGTCAAAAAATGACGCAACTTCCGGCGACACGTATGACGCCGGAAACGGAAAAGAATTTTTGCGCCAAAAAAGTCCGCGCCAAGAATGACGCAATAAAATGAAGCATTTTCAGCCCCCGCGAGCCTAACAGCCCACAGAGAAAAAAGAGTCAAATTTTTGAAGGTAAGAAAAAACATAATTTATGCTTACCTGATAAATTCCTTTCTTCTGTTGTGTGATCAGTCCACGGGTCATCATTACTTCTGGGATATAACTCCTCCCCAACAGGAAATGCAAGAGGATTCACCCAGCAGAGCTGCATATAGCTCCTCCCCTCTACGTCAGTCCCAGTCATTCGACCAAGAATCAACGAGAAAGGAGTAACCAAGGGTGAAGTGGTGACTGGAGTATAATTTAAAAGATATTTACCTGCCTTAAAACAGGGCGGGCCGTGGACTGATCACACAACAGAAGAAAGGAATTTATCAGGTAAGCATAAATTATGTTTTCTTCTGTTATGTGTGATCAGTCCACGGGTCATCATTACTTCTGGGATACCAATACCAAAGCAAAAGTACACGGATGACGGGAGGGATAGGCAGGCTCATTATACAGAAGGAACCACTGCCTGAAGAACCTTTCTCCCAAAAATAGCCTCCGAAGAAGCAAAAGTGTCAAATTTGTAAAATTTGGAAAAAGTATGAAGCGAAGACCAAGTTGCAGCCTTGCAAATCTGTTCAACAGAGGCCTCATTCTTAAAGGCCCAAGTGGAAGCCACAGCTCTAGTGGAGTGAGCTGTAATTCTTTCAGGAGGCTGCTGTCCAGCAGTCTCATAGGCTAAACGTATTATGCTACGAAGCCAAAAAGAGAGAGAGGTAGCAGAAGCTTTTTGACCTCTCCTCTGTCCAGAATAAACGACAAACCGGGAAGAAGTTTGGCGAAAATCTTTAGTTGCCTGCAAGTAGAACTTGAGGGCACGAACTACATCCAGATTGTGTAGAAGACGTTCCTTCTTTGAAGAAGGATTTGGACACAAGGATGGAACAACAATCTCTTGATTGATATTCCTGTTAGTGACTACCTTAGGTAAGAACCCAGGTTTAGTACGCAGAACTACCTTGTCTGAGTGAAAAATCAGATAAGGAGAATCACAATGTAAGGCTGATAACTCAGAGACTCTTCGAGCCGAGGAAATAGCCATTAAAAACAGAACTTTCCAAGATAACAATTTTATATCAATGGAATGAAGGGGTTCAAACGGAACACCCTGTAAAACGTTAAGAACTAAGTTTAAACTCCATGGCGGAGCAACAGCTTTAAACACAGGCTTGATCCTAGCTAAAGCCTGACAAAAGGCCTGGACGTCTGGATTTTCTGACAGACGCCTGTGTAACAAGATGGACAGAGCTGAAATCTGTCCCTTTAATGAACTAGCTGATAGACCCTTTTCTAAACCTTCTTGTAGAAAGGACAATATCCTAGCGATCCTAACCTTACTCCAAGAGTAACCTTTGGATTCGCACCAGTATAGGTATTTACGCCATATTTTATGGTAAATCCTTCTGGTAACAGGCTTCCTAGCCTGTATCAGGGTATCAATAACCGACTCAGAAAAACCACGTTTTGATAAAATCAAGCGTTCAATTTCCAAGCAGTCAGCTTCAGAGAAGTTAGATTTTGATGTTTGAATGGACCCTGTATCAGAAGGTCCTGTCTTAGAGGTAGAGACCAAGGCGGACAGGATGACATGTCCACTAGATCTGCATACCAAGTCCTGCGTGGCCATGCAGGCGCTATTAGAATCACTGATGCTCTCTCCTGTTTGATTTTGGCAATCAATCGAGGAAGCAGCGGGAAGGGTGGGAACACATAAGCCATCCCGAAGTTCCAAGGTGCTGTCAAAGCATCTATCAGAACCGCTCCCGGATCCCTGGATCTGGACCCGTAGAGAGGAAGTTTGGCGTTCTGGCGAGACGCCATGAGATCTATCTCTGGTTTGCCCCAACGTCGAAGTATTTGGGCAAAGACCTCCGGATGAAGTTCCCACTCCCCCGGATGAAAAGTCTGGCGACTCAAGAAATCCGCCTCCCAGTTCTCCACTCCCGGGATGTGGATTGCTGATAGGTGGCAAGAGTGAGACTCTGCCCAGCGAATTATCTTTGATACTTCCATCATTGCTAGGGAGCTTCTTGTCCCTCCCTGATGGTTGATGTAAGCTACAGTCGTGATGTTGTCCGACTGAAACCTGATGAACCCCCGAGTTGTTAATTGGGGCCAAGCCAGAAGGGCATTGAGAACTGCTCTCAATTCCAGGATGTTTATTGGAAGGAGACTCTCCTCCTGATTCCATAGTCCCTGAGCCTTCAGAGAATTCCAGACAGCGCCCCAACCTAGTAGGCTGGCGTCTGTTGTTACAATTGTCCATTCTGGCCTGCTGAATGGCATCCCCCTGGACAGGTGTGGCCGATAAAGCCACCATAGAAGAGAATTTCTGGTCTCTTGATTCAGATTCAGAGTAGGGGACAAATCTGAGTAATCCCCATTCCACTGACTTAGCATGCACAATTGCAGCGGTCTGAGGTGTAGGCGTGCAAAAGGTACTATGTCCATTGCCGCTACCATTAAGCCGATCACCTCCATGCATTGAGCTACTGACGGGTGTTGAATGGAATGAAGGACACGGCATGCATTTTGAAGTTTTGTTAACCTGTCTTCTGTCAGGTAAATCTTCATTTCTACAGAATCTATAAGAGTCCCCAAGAATGGAACTCTTGTGAGAGGAAAAAGAGAACTCTTCTTTTCGTTCACTTTCCATCCATGCGACCTTAGAAATGCCAGAACTAACTCTGTATGAGACTTGGCAGTTTGAAAGCTTGAAGCTTGTATTAGAATGTCGTCTAGGTACGGAGCTACCGAAATCCCTTGCGGTCTTAGTACCGCCAAAAGGGCACCCAGAACCTTTGTGAAGATTCTTGGAGCCGTAGCCAATCCGAATGGAAGAGCTACAAACTGGTAGTGCCTGTCTAAGAAGGCAAACCTTAGATACCGGTGATGATCTTTGTGAATCGGTATGTGAAGGTAAGCATCTTTTAAATCCACTGTGGTCATGTACTGACCCTTTTGGATCATGGGTAAGATTGTCCGAATAGTTTCCATTTTGAACGATGGAACTCTTAGGAATTTGTTTAGAATCTTTAAATCTAAGATTGGCCTGAAAGTTCCCTCTTTTTTGGGAACCACAAACAGGTTTGAGTAGAACCCTTGTCCTTGTTCCGACCGCGGAACCGGATGGATCACTCCCATTAATAACAGATCTTGTACACAGCGTAGAAACGCTTCTTTCTTTATCTGGTTTGTTGACAACCTTGACAGATGAAATCTCCCTCTTGGGGGAGATAATTTGAAGTCTAGAAGGTATCCCTGAGATATGATCTCTAGCGCCCAGGGATCCTGAACATCTCTTGCCCAGGCCTGGGCGAAGAGAGAAAGTCTGCCCCCCACTAGATCCGGTCCCGGATCGGGGGCTCTCGGTTCATGCTGTCTTTGGGGCAGCAGCAGGTTTCCTGGCCTGCTTGCTCTTGTTCCAGGACTGGTTAGGCTTCCAGCCTTGTCTGTAACGAGCAACAGCTCCCTCCTGTTTTGGTGCAGTGGAGGTTGATGCTGCTCCTGTTTTGAAATTCCGAAAGGGACGAAAATTAGACTGTCTAGCCTTAGCTTTGGCTTTGTCTTGAGGTAGGGCGTGGCCCTTACCTCCTGTAATGTCAGCGATAATTTCTTTCAAACCGGGCCCAAATAAAGACTGCCCCTTGAAAGGTATATTAAGTAATTTGGACTTAGAAGTAACATCAGCTGACCAGGATTTTAGCCACAGCGCCCTACGTGCCTGTATGGCGAATCCTGAGTTCTTAGCCGTAAGTTTGGTTAAATGTACTACGGCCTCCGAAATGAATGAATTAGCTAGTTTAAGGACTCTAAGCCTGTCCGTAATGTCGTCTAGCGTAGATGAACTAAGGTTCTCTTCCAGAGACTCAATCCAAAATGCTGCCGCAGCCGTAATCGGCGCGATACATGCAAGGGGTTGCAATATAAAACCTTGTTGAACAAACATTTTCTTAAGGTAACCCTCTAATTTTTTATCCATTGGATCTGAAAAAGCACAGCTATCCTCCACCGGGATAGTGGTACGCTTAGCTAAAGTAGAAACTGCTCCCTCCACCTTAGGGACCGTTTGCCATAAGTCCCGAGTGGTGGTGTCTATTGGAAACATCTTTCTAAATATTGGAGGGGGTGAGAACGGCACACCGGGTCTATCCCACTCCTTAGTAACAATTTCAGTTAGTCTCTTAGGTATAGGAAAAACGTCAGTACTCGCCGGTACCGCAAAGTATTTATCCAACCTACACAGTTTCTCTGGTATTGCAACGGTGTTACAATCATTGAGAGCTGCTAAGACCTCCCCTAGTAATACACGGAGGTTCTCCAATTTAAATTTAAAATTTGAAATATCTGAATCCAGTCTGTTTGGATCAGAACCGTCACCTACAGAATGAAGCTCTCCGTCCTCATGCTCTGCAAGCTGTGACGCAGTATCAGACATGGCCCTAGTATTGTCAGCGCACTCTGTTCTCACCCCAGAGTGATCACGCTTGCCTCTTAGTTCTGGTAATTTAGACAAAACTTCAGTCATAACAGTAGCCATATCTTGTAATGTTATCTGTAATGGCCGCCCAGATGTACTAGGCGCCATAATATCACGCACCTCCCGGGCGGGAGATGCAGGTACTGCCGCGTGAGGCGAGTTAGTCGGCATAACTCTCCCCTCGCTGTTTGGTGAAATTTGTTCAAATTGTACAGATTGACTTTTATTTAAAGTAGCATCAATACAGTTAGTACATAAATTTCTATTGGGCTCCACCTTGGCATTGGAACAAATGACACAGATATCTTCCTCTGAGTCAGACATGTTTAACACACTAGCAATAAACTTGCAACTTGGTTATAATCTTTTTTAGCAAAAACGTACTGTGCCTCAAAGAGGTACTAAACGATTAAATGACAGTTGAAATAATGAACTGAAAAATAGTTATAGCATCAAACCTTAAACAACACAACTTTTAGCAAAGGTTTGTTCCCATTAGAAAAATAACAATAATTAAATTTGACATAAAAATTACAGAGCAACGTTTTTATTCACAGTCAATATAAAATTCTCACAGCTCTGCTGAGAGAATCTACCTCCCTCTAAAGAAGTTTGAAGACCCCTGAGATCTGTCAGAGATGAACCGGATCATGCAGGAAATATAAGAGTAACTGACTGGAATTTTTTGATGCGTAGCAAAGAGCGCCAAAAACGGCCCCTCCCCCTCACACACAGCAGTGAAGAGAAACGAAACTGTCATAATTAACACCAAACAACTGCCAAGTGGAAAATAATGCCCAAATATTTATTCACTCAGTACCTCAGAAATGTAAACGATTCTACATTCCAGCAAAAACGTTTAACATGATAAATACTTATTAAAAAGATTAGTGACTTTTAACAGAGTAGTTCCGGTGAAATACCATCCCCAGAATACTGAAGTGTATACATACATGTCATTATAACGGTATGGCAGGATTTTCTCATCAATTCCATTCAGAAAATAAAAACTGCTACATACCTCAATGCAGATTCATCTGCCCGCTGTCCCCTGATCTGAAGCTTTTACCTCCCTCAGATGGCCGAGAACAGCAATATGATCTTAACTACTCCGGTTAAAATCATAGTAAAAAACTCTGGTAGATTCTTCCTCAAACTCTGCCAGAGAAGTAATAACACGCTCCGGTGCTATTGTAAAATAACAAACTTTTGATTGAAGTCATAAAAACTAAGTATAATCACCATAGTCCTCTCACACATCCTATCTAGTCGTTGGGTGCAAGAGAATGACTGGGACTGACGTAGAGGGGAGGAGCTATATGCAGCTCTGCTGGGTGAATCCTCTTGCATTTCCTGTTGGGGAGGAGTTATATCCCAGAAGTAATGATGACCCGTGGACTGATCACACATAACAGAAGAAAATGAATAATTAAAATGCATAATCCCAAATATGAAACTGACTGTCTGAAAAATAAGGAAAGTTGAACATTCTGAGTCAAGGCAAATAAATATTTGAAAACATATATTTAGAACTTTATAAACAAAGTGCCCAACCATAGCTTAGAGTGTCACAGAAAATAAGATTTACTTACCCCAGGACACTCATCTACATGTTTGTAGAAAGCCAAACCAGTACTGAAACGAGAATCAGCAGAGGTAATGGTATATATAAGAGTATATCGTCGATCTGAAAAGGGAGGTAAGAGATGAATCTCTACGACCGATAACAGAGAACCTATGAAATAGACCCCGTAGAAGGAGATCACTGCATTCAAATAGGCAATACTCTCCTCACATCCCTCTGACATTCACTGCACGCTGAGAGGAAAACCGGGCTCCAACTTGCTGCGGAGCGCATATCAACGTAGAATCTAGCACAAACTTACTTCACCACCTCCATCGGAGGCAAAGTTTGTAAAACTGAATTGTGGGTGTGGTGAGGGGTGTATTTATAGGCATTTTTGAGGTTTGGGAAACTTTGCCCCTCCTGGTAGGAATGTATATCCCATACGTCACTAGCTCATGGACTCTTGCTAATTACATGAAAGAAATCAAGCGTTCAATCTCCATGCAGTCAGCTTCAGAGAAATTAGATTTTGATGTTTGAAAGGACCCTGAATTAGAAGGTCCTGTCTCAGAGGCAGAGACCAAGGTGGACAGGATGACATGTCCACTAGATCTGCATACCAGGTCCTGCGTGGCCACGCAGGCGCTATTAGAATCACCGATGCTTTCTCCTGTTTGATCCTGGCAACCAAACGAGGAAGCATCGGGAAGGGTGGAAACACATAAGCCATCTTGAAGGTCCAAGGTGCTGTCAAAGCATCTATCCGGACCGCTCCCGGGTCCCTGGACCTGGACCCGTAACAAGGAAGCTTGGCGTTCTGGCGAGACGCCATGAGATCCATATCTGGTTTGCCCCAACGTCGAAGTATTTGGGCAAAGACCTCCGGATGAAGTTCCCACTCCCCCGGATGAAAAGTCTGGCGACTTAGGAAATCCGCCTCCCAGTTCTCCACGCCTGGGATGTGGATCGCTGACAGGTGGCAAGAGTGAGACTCTGCCCAGCGAATTATCTTTGATACTTCCATCATCGCTAGGGAACTCCTTGTCCATCCCTGATGGTTGATGTAAGCCACAGTCGTGATGTTGTCCGACTGAAACCTGATGAACCTCAGAGTTGCTAACTGAGTTCAAGCCAGAAGGGCATTGAGAACTGCTCTCAATTCCAGAATGTTTATTGGAAGGAGACTCTCCTCCTGAGTCCATGATCCCTGAGCCTTCAGGGAATTCCAGACAGCGCCCCAACCTAGTAGGCTGGCGTCTGTTGTTACAATTGTCCAGTCTGGCCTGCTGAAGGGCATCCCCCTGGCCAGATGTGGCCGAGAAAGCCACCATAGAAGAGAATCTCTGGTCTCTTGATCCAGATTCAGCATAGGGGACAAATCTGAGTAATCCCCATTCCACTGACTTAGCATGCACAATTGCAGCGGTCTGAGATGCAGGCGTGCAAAAGGTATATCCATTGCCGCTACCATTAAGCCGATTACCTCCATGCATTGAGCCACTGACGGGTGTTGAATGGAATGAAGGACACGGCAAGCATTTAGAAGTTTTGTTAACCTGTCCTCTGTCAGGTAAATTTTCATTTCTACAGAATCTATAAGAGTCCCCAAGAAGGGAACTCTTGTGAGTGGCAATAGAGAACTCTTTTCTACGTTCACCTTCCACCCATGCGACCTTAGAAATGCCAGAACTAACTCTGTATGAGACTTGGCAGTTTGGAAATTTGACGCTTGTATCAGAATGTCGTCTAGGTACGGAGCTACCGCTATTCCTCGCGGTCTTAGTACCGCCAGAAGAGAGCCCAGGACCTTTGTAAAGATCCTTGGAGCCGTAGCTAACCCGAAGGGAAGAGCTACAAACTGATAATGCCTGTCTAGGAAGGCAAACCTTAGGTACCGGTAATGATCCCTGTGAATCGGTATGTGAAGGTACGCATCCTTTAGATCCACTGTGGTCATGTACTGACCCTTTTGGATCATGGGTAAGATTGTCCGAATAGTTTCCATTTTGAACGATGGAACTCTTAGGAATTTGTTTAGGATCTTTAAATCCAAAATTGGTCTGAAGGTTCCCTCTTTCTTGGGAACCACAAACAGATTTGAGTAAAATCCTTGTCCGTGTTCCGACCGCGGAACCGGATGGATCACTCCCATTAACAAAAGATCTTGAACACAGCGTAGAAACGCCTCTTTCTTTATCTGGTTTGTTGACAACCTTGAAAGATGAAATCTCCCTTTGGGAGGAGAAGCTTTGAAGTCCAGAAGATATCCCTGGGATATGATCTCTAACGCCCAGGGATCCTGGACATCTCTTGCCCAAGCCTGGGCGAAGAGAGAAAGTCTGCCCCCTACTAGATCCGTTGCCGGATCGGGGGCCCTCACTTCATGCTGTCTTAGGGGCGGCAGCAGGTTTTCTGGCCTGCTTGCCCTTGTTCCAGGTCTGGTTAGGTTTCCAGCCCTGTCTGTAACGAGCAAAAGTTCCTTCCTGTTTTGTAGCGGAGGAAGTTGATGCTGCTCCTGCCTTGAAGTTACGAAAGGCACGAAAATTAGACTATCTAGCCCTTGGTTTGGCTCTGTCTTGAGGCAGGGCATGTCCCTTAGCGATAATTTCTTTCAAACCGGGCCCAAATAATGTCTGCCCTTTGAAAGGTATGTTAAGCAATTTAGATTTAGAAGTCACATCGGCTGACCAGGATTTTAGCCACAGCGCTCTGCGCGCCTGGATGGCGAATCCGGAATTCTTAGCCGTAAGCTTAGTTAAATGTACTACGGCATCAGAAATAAATAAATTAGCTAGCTTAAGGACTCTAAGCTTGTCTATGATTTCATCCAATGGAACTGAGCTAATGGTCTCCTCTAGAGACTCAAACCAAAATGCCGCCGCAGCCGTGACAGGCGCAATGCATGCGAGAGGTTGTAATATAAAACCTTGTTGAGTAAAGATTTTCTTAAGGTAACCCTCTAATTTTTTGTCCATTGGGTCTGAAAAGGCACAGCTATCCTCCACCGGAATAGTGGTACGCTTAGCCAGAGTAGAAACTGCTCCTTCCACCTTAGGGACCGTCTGCCATAAGTCCCGTGTGGTGGCGTCTATTAGAAACATTTTTCTAAATATAGGAGGGGGGGAAAAGGGTACACCTGGCCTATCCCACTCCTTAGTAATAATTTCTGTAAGTCTCTTAGGTATAGGAAAGACATCAGTACACGCCGGTACCGCATAGTATCTATCCAGCCTACATAATTTCTCTGGGATTGCAACCGTGTTACAATCATTGAGAGCCGCTAATACCTCCCCTAATAATACACGGAGGTTTTCAAGCTTAAATTTAAAATTTGAAATGTCTGAGTCCAGTCTATTTGGATCAGATCCATCACCCACAGAATGAAGCTCTCCGTCTTCATGTTCTGCCACTTGTGACGCAGTATCAGACATGGCTCTAACATTATCAGCGTACTCTGTTCTCACCCCAGAGTGGTCGCGTTTACCTCTAAGTTCTGGTAATTTAGATAAAACTTCAGTCATAACATTAGCCATGTCTTGTAAAGTGATTTGTAATGGCCGCCCTGATGTACTTGGCGTCGCAATATCACGCACCTCCTGAGCGGGAGATGCAGGTACTGACACGTGAGGAGAGTTAGTCGGCATAACTTTCCCCTCGTTGTCTGGTGAAATTTTCTTAAAATGTACAGATTGACTTTTATTTAAAGTAGCATCAATGCAATTAGTACACAAATTTCTATTGGGCTCCACATTGGCTTTTGAACACATTGCACAAAGAGATTCCTCTATGTCAGACATGTTAAAACAAACTAGCAATTAGACTAGCAAGCTTGGAAAATACTTTTCAAATAAATTTGCAAGCAATATAAAAAACGTTACTGTGCCTTTAAGAAGCGCACAAAAAACTGTCACAGTTGAATAACAATAAACCGGATTAGTTATAGCAACCAAATTTTCACAGTAAATGCGTAAATTTAGCAAAGGATTGCACTCATTAGCAATGGATGATTAACCCTTAATATCAGAAAAACGGATAACAATTGAAAATAAAAGCGTTTTTATCACAGTCAAAGCACAGTCTCACAGGTCTGCTGTGAGTGATTACCTCCCTCAAAACTAGTTTTGAAGACCCCTGAGCTCTGTAGAGACGTCCTGGATCATGCAGGGAGAATAAGGCAGACTGTGACTGAATTTCTAATGCGTAGTAAAAGCGCCAAAAACAGAATTTATGTTTACCTGATAAATTACTTTCTCCAACGGTGTGTCCGGTCCACGGCGTCATCCTTACTTGTGGGATATTCTCTTCCCCAACAGGAAATGGCAAAGAGCCCAGCAAAGCTGGTCACATGATCCCTCCTAGGCTCCGCCTACCCCAGTCATTCGACCGACGTTAAGGAGGAATATTTGCATAGGAGAAACCATATGATACCGTGGTGACTGTAGTTAAAGAAAATAAATTATCAGACCTGATTAAAAAACCAGGGCGGGCCGTGGACCGGACACACCGTTGGAGAAAGTAATTTATCAGGTAAACATAAATTCTGTTTTCTCCAACATAGGTGTGTCCGGTCCACGGCGTCATCCTTACTTGTGGGAACCAATACCAAAGCTTTAGGACACGGATGAAGGGAGGGAGCAAATCAGGTCACCTAAATGGAAGGCACCACGGCTTGCAAAACCTTTCTCCCAAAAATAGCCTCAGAAGAAGCAAAAGTATCAAACTTGTAAAATTTGGTAAAAGTGTGCAGTGAAGACCAAGTCGCTGCCCTACATATCTGATCAACAGAAGCCTCGTTCTTGAAGGCCCATGTGGAAGCCACAGCCCTAGTGGAAGGAGCTGTGATCCTTTCAGGAGGCTGCCGTCCGGCAGTCTCGTAAGCCAATCTGATGATGCTTTTAATCCAAAAAGAGAGAGAGGTAGAAGTTGCTTTTTGACCTCTCCTTTTACCAGAATAAACAACAAACAAGGAAGATGTTTGTCTAAAATCCTTTGTAGCATCTAAATAGAATTTTAGAGCGCGAACAACATCCAAATTGTGCAACAAACGTTCCTTCTTCGAAACTGGTTTCGGACACAGAGAAGGCACGACTATCTCCTGGTTAATGTTTTTGTTAGAAACAACTTTTGGAAGAAAACCAGGTTAGTACGTAAAACCACCGTATCTGCATGGAACACCAGATAAGGAGGAGAACACTGCAGAGCAGATAATTCTGAAACTCTTCTAGCAGAAGAAATTGCAACCAAAAACAAAACTTAATAATAACTTAATATCAACGGAATGTAAGGGTTCAAACGGAACCCCCTGAAGAACTGAAAGAACTAAGTTGAGACTCCAAGGAGGAGTCAAAGGTTTGTAAACAGGCTTGATTCTAACCAGAGCCTGAACAAAGGCTTGAACATCTGGCACAGCTGCCAGCTTTTTGTGAAGTAACACAGACAAGGCAGAAATCTGTCCCATCAAGGAACTTGCAGATAATCCTTTTTCCAATCCTTCTCGAAGGAAGGATAGACTCTTAGGAATCTTAACCTTGTCCCAAGGGAATCCTTTAGATTCACACCAACAGATATATTTTTTCCAAATTTTGTGGTAAATTTTTCTAGTTACAGGCTTTCTGGCCTGAACAAGAGTATCAATAACAGAATCTGAGAACCCTCGCTTTGATAAGATCAAGCGTTCAATCTCCAAGCAGTCAGCTGGAGTGGGACCAGATTCGGATGTTCGAACGGACCTTGAACAAGAAGGTCTCGTCTCAAAGGTAGCTTCCATGGTGGAGCCGATGACGTATTCACCAGATCTGCATACCAAGTCCTGCGTGGCCACGCAGGAGCTATCAAGATCACCGACGCCCTCTCCTGATTGATCCTGGCTACCAGCCTGGGGATGAGAGGAAACGGCGGGAATACATAGGCTAGTTTGAAGGTCCAAGGTGCTACTAGTGCATCTACTAGAGTCGCCTTGGGATCCCTGGATCTGGACCCGTAGCAAGGAACCTTGAAGTTCTGACGAGAGGCCATCAGATCCATGTCTGGAATGCCCCACAGTTGAGTGATTTGGGCAAAGATTTCCGGATGGAGTTCCCACTCCCCCGGATGCAATGTCTGACGACTCAGAAAATCCGCTTCCCAATTTTCCACTCCTGGGATGTGGATTGCAGACAGGTGGCAGGAGCGAGTCTCCGCCCATTGAATGATTCTGGTCACTTCTTTCATCGCCAGGGAACTCCTTGTTCCCCCCTGATGGTTGATGTACGCAACAGTCGTCATGTTGTCTGATTGAAACCGTATGAACTTGGCCCTCGCTAGCTGAGGCCAAGCCTTGAGAGCATTGAATATCGCTCTCAGTTCCAGAATATTTATCGGTAGAAGAGATTCTTCCCGAGACCAAAGACCCTGAGCTTTCAGGGATCCCCAGACCGCGCCCCAGCCCATCAGACTGGCGTCGGTCGTGACAATGACCCACTCTGGTCTGCGGGAGGTCACCCCTTGTGACAGGTTGTCCAGGGACAGCCACCAACGGAGTGAGTCTCTGGTCCTCTGATTTACTTGTATCTTCGGAGACAAGTCTGTATAGTCCCCATTCCACTGACTGAGCATACACAGTTGTAATGGTCTTAGATGAATGCGCGCAAAAGGAACTATGTCCATTGCCGCTACCATCAAACCTATCACTTCCATGCACTGCGCTATGGAAGGAAGAGGAACGGAATGAAGTATCCGACAAGAGTTTAGAAGTTTTGTTTTTCTGGTCTCTGTCAGAAAAATCCTCATTTCTAAGGAGTCTATTATTGTTCCCAAGAAGGGAACTCTTGTCGACGGAGATAGAGAACTCTTTTCCACGTTCACTTTCCATCCGTGAGATCTGAGAAAGGCCAGGACTATGTCCGTGTGAGCCTTTGCTTGAGGAAGGGACGACGCTTGAATCAGAATGTCGTCCAAGTAAGGTACTACAGCAATGCCCCTTGGTCTTAGCACCGCCAGCAGGGACCCTAGTACCTTTGAGAAAATCCTTGGAGCAGTGGCTAATCCGAAAGGAAGCGCCACGAACTGGTAATGCTTGTCCAGGAATGCGAACCTTAGGAACCGATGATGTTCCTTGTGGACAGGAATATGTAGATACGCATCCTTTAAATCCACCGTGGTCAAGAATTGACCTTCCTGGATGGAAGGATTGTTCGAATGGTTTCCATTTTGGACGATGGAACCTTGAGAAACTTGTTTAGGATCTTGAGATCTAAGATTGGTCTGAACGTTCCCTCTTTTTTGGGAACTACGAACAGATTGGAGTAGAACCCCATCCCTCGTTCTCTGAATGGAACAGGATGAATCACTTCCAGAAGATAACCTTGGGAGACTATTTCTAGCGCCCAAGGATCCAGAACATCTCTTGCCCAAGCCTGAGTGAAGAGAGAGAGTCTGCCCCCCACCAAATCCGGTCCCGGATCGGGGGCCCGCATCTCATGCTGTCTTGGGAGCAGTGGCAGGTTTCTTGGCCTGCTTTCCTTTGTTCCAGCCTTGCATAGGTCTCCAGGCTGGATTGGCTTGAGAAGTATTACCCTCCTGCTTAGAGGACGTAGCACTTGGGGCTGGTCCGTTTCTGCGAAAGGGACGAAAATTAGGTTTATTTTTGGCCTTGAAAGACCTATCCTGAGGAAGGGCGTGGCCCTTGCCCCCAGTGATATCAGAGATAATCTCTTTCAAGTCAGGGCCAAACAGTGTTTTCCCCTTGAAAGGAATGTCAAGCAATTTGTTCTTGGAAGACGCATCCGCTGACCAAGATTTTAACCAAAGCGCTCTGCGCGCCACAATAGCAAACCCAGAATTTTTCGCCGCTAACCTAGCCAATTGCAAGGTGGCGTCTAGGGTGAAAGAATTAGCCAATTTAAGAGCACGAATTCTGTCCATAATCTCCTCATAAGAAGAAGAATTACTAATAATCGCCTTTTCTAGCTCATCGAACCAGAAACACGCGGCTGTAGTGACAGGGACAATGCATGCAATTGGTTGTAGAAGGTAACCTTGCTGAACAAACATCTTTTTTAGCAAACCTTCTAATTTTTTATCCATAGGATCTTGGAAAGCACAACTATCTTCTATGGGTATAGTGGCGCGCTTGTTTAGAGTAGAAACCGCCCCCTCGACCTTGGGGACTGTCTGCCATAAGTCCTTTCTGGGGTCGACTATAGGAAACAATTTTTTAAATATGGTGGGAGGTACGAAAGGTATACCGGGCCTGTCCCATTCTTTGTTAACAATGTACGCCACCCGCTTGGATATAGGAAAAGCTTCGGGGGGCCCCGGGGCCTCTAGGAACTTGTCCATTTTACATAGTGTTTCTGGAATGACCAGATAATCACAATCATCCAAATTGGATAACACCTCCTTAAGTAGAGCGCGGAGATGTTCCAACTTAAATTTAAAAGTAATCACATCAGGTTCAGCTTGTTGAGAAATTTTTCCTGAATCTGAAATTTCTCCCTCAGACAAAACCTCCCTGGCCCCCTCAGACTGGTGTAGGGGCCCTTCAGAAACAATATCATCAGCGTCCTCATGCTCTTCAGTATTTTCTAAAACAGAGCAGTCGCGCTTTCGCTGATAAGTGGGCATATTGGCTAAAATGTTTTTGATAGAATTATCCATTACAGCCGTTAATTGTTGCATAGTAAGGAGTATTGGCGCGCTAGATGTACTAGGGGCCTCCTGTATGGGCAAGACTGGTGTAGACGAAGGAGGGGATGATGCAGTACCATGCTTACTCCCCTCACTTGAGGAATCATCTTGGGCATCATTTTTACTAAATTTTTTATGACATAAATCACATCTATTTAAATGAGAAGGAACCTTGGCTTCCCCACAGTCAGAACACAATCTATCTGGTAGTTCAGACATGTTAAACAGGCATAAACTTGATAACAAAGCACAAAAAACGTTTTAAAATAAAACCGTTACTGTCACTTTAAATTTTAAACTGAACACACTTTATTACTGCAATTGCGAAAAAGTATGAAGGAATTGTTCAAAATTCACCAAAATTTCACCACAGTGTCTTAAAGCCTTAAAAGTATTGCACACCAAATTTGGAAGCTTTAACCCTTAAAATAACGGAACCGGAGCCGTTTTTATATTTAACCCCTTTACAGTCCCTGGAATCTGCTTTGCTGAGACCCAACCAAGCCCAAAGGGGAATACGATACCAAATGATGCCTTCAGAAAGACTTTTCTATGTATCAGAGCTCCACACACATGCAGCTGCATGCCATGCTGTTCTCAAAAACAAGTGCGCCATACCGGCGCGAAAATGAGGCTCTGACTATGATTAGGGAAAGCCCCTATAGAATAAAGTGTCTAAAACAGTGCCTGCCGATATTATTTTACAAAAAATACCCAGATTAAATGATTCCTCAAGGCTAAATATGTGTAAATATGATCGATTTAGCCCAGAAAATGTCTACAGTCTTAATAAACCCTAGTGAAGCCCTTATTTACTGTCTGAATAAAAATGGCTTACCGGATCCCATAGGGAAAATGACAGCTTCCAGCATTACATCGTCTTGTTAGAATGTGTCATACCTCAAGCAGCAAAAGACTGCTCACTGTTCCCCCAACTGAAGTTAATTCCTCTCAACAGTCCTGTGTGGAACAGCCATGGATTTTAGTAACGGTTGCTAAAATCATTTTCCTCATACAAACAGAAATCTTCATCTCTTTTCTGTTTCAGAGTAAATAGTACATACCAGCACTATTTTAAAATAACAAACTCTTGATTGAATAATAAAAACTACAGTTAAACACTAAAAAACTCTAAGCCATCTCCGTGGAGATGTTGCCTGTACAACGGCAAAGAGAATGACTGGGGTAGGCGGAGCCTAGGAGGGATCATGTGACCAGCTTTGCTGGGCTCTTTGCCATTTCCTGTTGGGGAAGAGAATATCCCACAAGTAAGGATGACGCCGTGGACCGGACACACCTATGTTGGAGAAATAGGCCCCTCCCAATCACAATACCACAGTGAGGAAAGCTCAGTAAACTGTTTTATTTAAAAACAAACGACAGCCATATGGAAAATAATGCCCAAAACAATTTTTCACCAAGTACCTCAGATAATTAAACGATTTAACATGCCAGCAAACGTTTAAAATCTAATTTATGAAATGTCATTAAAAAGCCTGCTGCTAGTCGCTCACACTGCAAGTTAGGCTAAAAGTTATATGCATACAGTATTTTCCCAGTGAAGTGCCATTCCCCAGAAATACTTAAGTGTAAACATACATACATATCAGCCTGATACCAGTTGCTACTACTGCATTTAAGGCTGTACTTACATTATATCGGTATTAGCAGTATTTTCTCAGTCAATTCCATTCCTTAGAAAATAATATACTGCAACATACCTCTTTGCAGGTGAACCTGCCCGCTGTCCCCTGTTCTGAAGTTACCTCACTCCTTAGAATGGCCGAGAACAGCAAATGGATCTTAGTTACGTCCGCTAAGATCATACACAAAACTCAGGTAGATTCTTCTTCAAATGCTGCCTGAGAAAAAACAACACACTCCGGTGCCGTTTAAAATAACAAACTTTTGATTGAAGAAATAAAAACTAAGTTTAATAACACAGTCCTCTCACACATCCTATCTATTAGTTGGGTGCAAGAGAATGACTGGGTATGACGTAGAGGGAAGGAGCTATATAGCAGCTCTGCTTGGGAGATCCTCTTGCACTTCCTGTTGGGGAGGAGTTAATATCCCATAAGTAATGGATGACCCGTGGACTGACTACACTTAACAGGAGAAATAATAATAATAACAGAATTTATGTTTACCTGATAAATTTCTTTCTCCAACGGTGTGTCCGGTCCACGGCGTCATCCTTACTTGTGGGATATTCTCTTCCCCAACAGGAAATGGCAAAGAGCCCAGCAAAGCTGGTCACATGATCCCTCCTAGGCTCCGCCTACCCCAGTCATTCGACCGACGTTAAGGAGGAATATTTGCATAGGAGAAACCATATGGTACCGTGGTGACTGTAGTTAAAGAAAAATAAAATATCAGACCTGATTAAAAAAACCAGGGCGGGCCGTGGACCGGACACACCGTTGGAGAAAGAAATTTATCAGGTAAACATAAATTCTGTTTTCTCCAACATAGGTGTGTCCGGTCCACGGCGTCATCCTTACTTGTGGGAACCAATACCAAAGCTTTAGGACACGGATGAAGGGAGGGAGCAAATCAGGTCACCTAAATGGAAGGCACCACGGCTTGCAAAACCTTTCTCCCAAAAATAGCCTCAGAAGAAGCAAAAGTATCAAACTTGTAAAATTTGGTAAAAGTGTGCAGTGAAGACCAAGTCGCTGCCCTACATATCTGATCAACAGAAGCCTCGTT
The DNA here is from genome assembly GCF_027579735.1 of Bombina bombina. NCBI lineage: Eukaryota > Metazoa > Chordata > Amphibia > Anura > Bombinatoridae > Bombina > Bombina bombina. The sequence continues at coordinate 485,520,270 of NC_069504.1, read as the reverse complement.
CTTGAAGGCCCATGTGGAAGCCACAGCCCTAGTGGAATGAGCTGTGATTCTTTCGGGAGGCTGCCGTCCGGCAGTCTCGTAAGCCAATCTGATGATGCTTTTAATCCAAAAAGAGAGAGAGGTAGAAGTTGCTTTTTGACCTCTCCTTTTACCTGAATAAACAACAAACAAGGAAGATGTTTGTCTAAAATCCTTTGTAGCATCTAAATAGAATTTTAGAGCGCGAACAACATCCAAATTGTGCAACAAACGTTCCTTCTTTGAAACTGGTTTTGGACACAGAGAAGGTACGATAATCTCCTGGTTAATGTTTTTGTTAGAAACAACTTTTGGAAGAAAACCAGGTTTAGTACGTAAAACCACCTTATCTGCATGGAACACCAGATAAGGAGGAGAACACTGCAGAGCAGATAATTCTGAGACTCTTCTAGCAGAAGAAATCGCAACTAAAAACAAAACTTTCCAAGATAATAACTTAATATCAACGGAATGTAAGGGTTCAAACGGAACCCCCTGAAGAACTGAAAGAACTAAATTGAGACTCCAAGGAGGAGTCAAAGGTTTGTAAACAGGCTTGATTCTAACCAGAGCCTGAACAAAGGCTTGAACATCTGGCACAGCTGCCAGCTTTTTGTGAAGTAATACCGACAAGGCAGAAATCTGTCCCTTCAGGGAACTTGCAGATAATCCTTTTTCCAATCCTTCTTGGAGGAAGGATAGAATCCTAGGAA